>NW_017670642.1:0-16922 GCF_001879085.1 Nicotiana attenuata
ATACACTGTCACTAGCGTCGCCCGCGCTACTTCCCGCTAAGGCCGCGCTAGTAGGGTTATTCACTGCCCTTACCTCCTTAAACTAGCGCGCCCGCGCTACGACAGCGCTAAGGCCGCGCTAGTCCCCTCGACATCAGGTAAGTTCCTATTTTTTATTTATTTATTGATTTTATTTTTATTTTTTTACATTTCCCCATTTAACTCTAAAACCTACCCAACCGCCCCACCCCTCTTATTTCCCCCACTCTCCTTCTCCTATTACACTACTACCCCAATTAAACCCTCCCTTCTTCTTCCTCATCTATTCCTCACTTTCCCTTTCTCCATACCCAGCAATATACAACACCCCCGTTCCTCCCCCTCACGAAGACCCTCCATATTTCTTTTCATCACTCATTACGCTTTCGCTCTCATCCCCTCTACAGGTATGTATTTCTCCCTTTGATTTTGTTTTTAATTATCTAATTTCGTTTTTAGTTTCTTTTCCTTGTTTTTGCTTTGTATAGTAGAATGCAGTCTTATTTTAGGGTGGAAACACTTGTTAGCAGATATGTAGGGCTAAAAACTTTCAACATACAAATTGTAGGGGTGATGTGTGTTTATTGGATTACTGTGGTGGTGCTCCTTGTGTTGAAGGGACGGTTTGGGCTTAAAATTAGCCATTGTCCACTATGTGTTTGTTAAAATGCCTCTTTGGAGGAAGTGTTGTGACCAATTCAGTGGTGAAGTCTGAGTAGCCACGGTTGGGTCACCCGATTGTATAGAACTGACGTTGGACTATTTGTAGGTACCATTCCTCCCCAAAAACGTCATGCAACAGGCACCTCCTCCAGCCACCCGGCTAAAGCCAACACCGGGGGACGACCTCGGAAGTCGATCGATTCCAGGCCTTTCAACAGTCAAAAGTTCGTGTCTGCCAAGGCCCAGGACAGGTTCAATAAAAAAGAGGCCAAAACCATTGTGCCGGAGCAAGCCATGGATCCCGACGCACTAGGGATACCCTGTCCCAATATACCCTTCGAGCTGAGGTGGCGACAACTTGACATATTTTTTGAGGAGCCTACTATTGCAAATGTCATGCTTGTACGGGAATTCTATACGAACCTGCCGGAACATGAGAACTATACTGTTACAGTGCGCAAGAGACCGGTAGATGCCTCTTTGGAAAATACCCGGATTCTGTACAGGCTTTCTGCACCAGTTGAGGGGTACGTGGATGGGTACCAAACGTACAGTGGAAGGCATACTCCCTGGTCCACATTCACCGAGACCATATGTCACCCGGGTGCCACTCTGCAATGGTACAAATATGGGAACAAGTTCCACTCCTCGGCCCTTAAGTTTGAGGCCAAATGCTGGTTATACTTCATAAATAGCCGACTCTTACCCTCCATGAACCTATCCGAAGTGAACATCCCTCGAGGGTGCTTAATTTGGTGTTTCATGAAAAATGCTCCGTTCGACGTGGCCAAAGTAATACATGATGAAATGTTCCAGCAAGTCAGGGTTCAACGATATGGTTTATACTACCCGTCCCTTGTCACCCGGTTGTGTCTTCAGGCAAATGTGTCGAGTAACCTTGCTATAGATGGTCGAGTTCCTTCGGTACATCCTTTCACGGCTGAGAGGGTCACCACAGGCAAGGAAGTGGTAGCAGCTGAGGAGTTGATTGGACAAGATTCTGATGATGGTGAAGAAGAGGAGGAACCACACCAGGTAGCTGATGATGTGGAGATTATAGGTGAGCAGCCAGCACGACCACAGGCTGAGGATGTTGCAGGCCCGTCTAGGGCCGGTCGGGGATAGCGGTTAGACTGCCTAGAGCACGATATAGCTGGAATACGAACCTCGATGACTAACCTGGGAACACGTGTTGATGAAATGTCAACCCAACAGAAGAAATCAGAAAGAAGGATCATGGGTTGGCTCCGTGCCTTGGGTCGGGCGTGCAATGTAGACGCCGACTCTGTCTCCGATAAGGAATTGAGTTGTCAGGGAAGTTCCCTTTTCCTTATTCTGTTTTACTTGGCCATGAGGACATGTCCTCATTTTATGTGTGGGGTGGGGGTTGGGATTTCCCTGTGTGTTGTATGTTTTATATATTCAATTTTTTTTTCTTATTTTTCTTTTTTTTACGTAGTGTAGTAGCTCCCCCTTGGTTTTTCTTTTGACCGCGGTTCTTTTCCAAGGGTTTAGTTTGAACCGGGTATAGCTAGCTTCTTCTTTTCTTTTGAGTTGTTAGGAATCTCTTGTGCGAGGTACTTAATGAGAAAAAGCAACCTTTGCACACCCTAACACCATGACTCTTCGAGTGTGACGCTAAGGCTCTTTTGGTAACTCTTGTAGATTGCCTTAATGGTGCATGTGTAATTAACTCGAGTGCTTAATGGAGTGTGTTGAGGAACCAATTTGGATTGAATTATGTGCCAAGTGTGTGTGAGGTTATCTACATCTTATTCTATGCTTGCATTTGATACCTAGAACTTGCCCCGTGTGTGTACAAATCGAAATAGATGTTTGTTTAGTCCGAGAAGGGATATAGGCATTTCTTTGTAAGCCAAAAAAAAAAAATATGTGTCCACCTCAATGAAATTAACCATAGTCAACCCCGTTTGAGCCTATAAGCCTATTTCTTTGATAACCATGTGATGAACCATACCCCGTTGTTCGAGTAGCTTGTCTGTTTGAACCCTGTACCTCCCAGGAGCACTTAGATTGTTTGTTGTGATGTAAAAGTCAAAGTGTGGGGTGGAGGTGTGGTATATAAGGAAACACAAGGAAATAGAGTAAAAGGTGCAAAGATAAAAAAAAAGAAGAGAAAGTTGCACTTAAGAAGACTAGGGGTGATTATGAAGCAAAGTGTGGTGAAAAGTCTGGGAACACTGGAAAATGGGCGGAATGTCAATATAAGTGTATTAAAAGTGCTTAGGGAGGTTAGTCACTACACCCAAATGTATCCTATCCATCCCTTAGCCTACATTATAACCAAGTAAAGACCTGTTGATCTTGGACTAAATGAACTCAATTAGGGGAGTATTACACTACGGGCAAGCCTATGGCGTATCTGTGTAGCATATGAATGTTCTTTGTGAGAGTGAGTGAATTCTTCCTATTTAAAGTTACTGTTGTCTGGAATATTATATGTTGTGGAACTACTCTCAAGTGTGTGACGTGAGGGCACGTGATTCATGAAAAAGAGGTAAGTCTTGACCTCCCTGCAAAGCATTATGAGAAAGTAAAGTATGGCATGGCATGAGAGAGTCGCCATTTGAGGTATAGATGTTACACTGTGAGAGAGATGCTTGTGACTCGTTTGTGGGGTGTCAATGTAGGGAAGCGATGGATGAAAAGAAACCTTGTAGGATGTAGTGGATTGCTCGAGGACTAGCAATGATTTAAGTGTGGGGTGTTGATAATAGGCTAAATTGTATAGTTTAGTCTACGTTCGGGCTCTAACTTAAGGATGATTTATTGTTTTAAGTGTGTAAATAATGCAAAAATTGGCTCTAATGGTGACTTTTGTGTTTCACAGGAGTACACTACTCAAATGAAGACTTATGATGGTGATCCGGGCAAAAATTGGAACTAGTGGACGAATGATGGGAATGAAGCTCGGCATGGCAGAGGGAAACCCCACTAGCGCGGGCATTAGCGCGACCTTAGCGCGCCCGCGCTAGTCCAGTCATCAGAAGCAGAATATAACCCCATTAGCGTGCCCGCTAGCGCGGCCTTAGCGTGCCCGCGCTAGTCCAGATGCGGGAAAAGTATTTGAAAGGGCAATTTTGGAAGTCCAAAGCAAAAACCACACAAACTATAAAAGGTTTAATGCGTCCAAGAGAAAGAGGAGGAGTTTTGAGGTTTGAGAACAAGACAAGAGAGGCAAGGAGGCAACTTGGGAAACAATTCTTATCTCCCTAATTTGTTCTTTTATCAATGGCTATGAATTCTTTTGTAGTTTTCATCATTGTTATGAGTAGCTAAATCTTTTAATCTAAGGTTTTGGGTGAAACCCGTTGGGGATGAATTGGTTGTTATATTAATATAGTTTTGAGTTGGTTGTTAATCTCTATTTGTTTAACTACGTCTTGATTTTGGTTAATTGAAAGGATCCACAATTAGCCGTTCCTATTTATTATGTATCTGCTTGAGAGAGAGAGTGTATATTTAGGTAGTTGTTTGAACAACATCACTCCCGGAGTATAGGCGAATGCCATAACCAAGGGTTTAGAGGATGGATTAGAGATAACGATACCTCAGGTGCAATCTAAGTGAATTGTAATGCGAATCTAGCTAGCGTAGCTTGAGAGAGTGCGTCTAGTAAATTATCATAATTGCTTGAGAGAGGTTTATGATAGCTAGAGAGTTCATGATTGATAGAGGCAACTAAGTCAAAGCTATAAGAAACATACAACTAAGGAAATCAACAATGGGGGAAACCATTACCTTAGACCTTTATTCAAATTGTTTACAACTCAAGCATCGTTAGTTTTTAGCTGTTTATTTACTTTCAGTTTTAGTTGTTAGCAATATCATCAACTGTTATTTACAACGTTTAGGGAAGTTGATTCTATAGAATTTAGTAAGTCCAACAAAAGTAATTGATAGGTTAATTCCCTGTGGGTTCGACTCTGGGCATAAATACTCAGATTATATTTGCAACGTCCGCGTGTCCTTTTATAAGGCATAGTTGGGCGAGACCAATCTCCATAAATGCGAAGTAAACTGAGGGCCTCCATCTGATATGATGGAAACCGGCACACCATACAACCGAACTATCTCCTGAATATAAATCTGGGCCAACCTCTCCGAATTATGCATAGTCACAACTGGAATGAAGTGTGCCGACTTGGTCAACCTATCGACAATGACCCAAACTGTATCAAACTTCTGCAAGGTCCGTGGCAACCCAACTACGAAGTCCATAGTAATGCGCTCATATTTCCACTCCCGTATAGTCATCTGCTGGAGCAGGCCACCTGGCCTCTAGTACTCATACTTAATCCGCTAGCAATTTAGGCACCTAGCTACATACTCAACTATGTCTTTCTTCATCCGTCACCACCAATAATGCTATCTCAGGTCGCGATACATCTTCGTAGCACCTGGATGAATGGAATACCGAGAATTGTGTGCCTTATCTAGAATCCTCTCCCTCAAGCCATCAATATTAGAAACACATAGACGACCCTGGAGTCGCAGAACACCATCCTCGACGATAGAAACCTCCTTGGCACCACCATGTAATACCGTCTCTCTTCAAGTGTGGATCATCAAGCTGTCGAGCCTTGATCTGCTCCAACAATGAAGACTGGACGCATGCAAGAACTCGGCTGCGCTCCAAAATGTCAAACCTCACAAGTCTGTTAGCCAAGGACTGAATGTCGAAAGCTAGTGGCCTTTCCTATGTTGAAATGAATGCCAAGTTGCCCATACTCTCTGCTTTTCTGCTCAGGGCATCCGCGACTACATTCGCCTTGCCTGGATGATAAAGAATGGTGATGTCATAATCCTTCAGTAACTCAAGCCATCTGCGCTGCCTCAAATTGAGATCCCTTTGCTTGAACAAATGCTGCAAGCTGCGATGATTAATGTAAACCTCACAGGACACCCCATAAAGATAATGCCTCCAAATCTTAAGAGCATGAACTATCGCGGCTAGCTCTAGATCGTGCATAGGGTAATTCTTCTCATGAATCTTCAGCTGACGTGAAGCATATGCAGTAACTCGCCCCTCCTGCATTAGTACACAACCTAAGACGACACGTGAAGCATCGCAATACACCGTATACATCCCCAAACTGGAAGGGAACACTAGAACCGGTGCTATAGTCAAAGTTGTCTTGTGCTTTTGAAAGCTCGCCTCACATTCATCGGACCAACAGAATGGAGCACCCTTCTGGGTCAATCTAGTCAAAGGTGCTGCAATGGATGAGAAGCCCTCTACAAACTGGCGATAACCTGCTAACCAAGGAAGCTCCTGATCTCAGTAGCCGAAGTGGGGCGAGGCAATTTTGAACTGCCTCAATCTTCTTGGGATCCACCTTAATACCCTCGCTTGATACAACATGACCCAAGAATGCCACAGAATCAAACCAAAACTCACACTTGGAGAACTTAGCATAGCTTCTGTTCCCGAAAGTTTGAAGCACCACTCTCAAATGCGCTCGTGCTCTTCCATACTATGCGAGTAGATCAAAATGTCATCAATGACAAATGAATCAATATAAGGCCTGAACACCCTGTTCATCGAATCCATAAACATCACTGGGGCATTAGTCAAGCCGAAGGACAACATTAGAAACTCATAATGGCCGTATCTAGTACGGAAAGCAGTCTTAGGAACATCCGACTCCCGAATCTTCAACTAATGATACGTTGATCTCAAGTAGATCTAAGAGAACACCCTAGCACCCTACAACTGATCAAACAATTCATCAATACGCGGCAACGGGTACTTGTTCTTGATGGTGACCTTGTTCAACTGGCGGTATTCAATGCACATCCGCATAGTCCCATCTTTATTCTTCACAAATAAACTGGTGCACCTCAAGGTGATACACTTGGTCTGACGAACCCCTTTGGTTTCAACTCCTCAAGCTGCTCCTTCAACTCCTTCAACTCTTTCAGAGCCATACGATACGGTGGGATAGATATAGGCTGATTACCTGGAGCCAAGTAAATACAGAAATCGATATCACTCTCCGGTGGCATGCCTGGAAGGTCAGAAAGAAACACATTGGCGAACTCCCGGACTACTAGTACCGAATCAATCGCCGGATCTCTGTGGTAGTATCCCGAACATAAGATAGCTAAGCCAAACAATCCTTCTCGACCATATGTCGAGCCTTTAGGAAGGAGATAACCTGACTGGATGTACTGACAGACGAACCCTTCCACTCCAATCTAGGCAACTCTGACATTGTTAAGTTAACAGTCTTTGCATGGAAATCAAGGATGGCATGATATGGGAATAGCCAGTCCATGCCTAGGATGACCTCAAAGTCGGTCATATCCAGCAATAGAAGATCCTCTCTAGTCTCGTAACCACAGAATGTGACCACACAGGAACGATAGATCCGATACACAACAACAGAATAGCCCACAGGAATGGACACATAAACAGGAGTACCCAAGGACTCACGAGGAATATCCAGGAAATGAGGACACATAGATGATACATATGAATATGTAGACCTTTGATCAAGTAATACCGAAGCATCGCTACTGTAGACAGAAATAATACCTGTGATCACGACATCTGAGGCCACAACATCTAGACTGGCCGGAAAGGCATAGAACCTGGCTGGAGCGCCGGCTGGCTGGCCTCCGCCTGATTGAACAGTAGCTGCTGAACTCCCCCTGCCGGGCCTCCACCTCTAGGATGGCCCGTACCTGCCTGCCCTCCACCTCTGGGTGGCCGGATAGCTGGTGCTATAATCATGGGTTGCTGGCTCTGCTGCACTTCCTTGCCCCGAAGCCTGGGCAGAACCTCCGCACTTTACTAAGATCTCCGCACTCGAAACAACCTCTCGGTGCGGTGATCTACTGCCCTGAAGTCTGACCCTAATGTCCTGAATACCTACTAGAAGAACCCTGAATAGCTTGTGGGCGGTATGAACTCTCTAGCATGGCACTGAAATAGGCGCTGGAAGAACCCTGATGGCCGGAGTACCCACTGCAAGAGCCTTGAATGGCTGGTGGGCGGTAAGAACTCACTGGCATTAGCGTTGAAATACGGTCGCGCTGGAGCACCCCGAGGAGGTGGTGGTGCTGGATATGTGGGCCTACTAAGCTCACCCCGCCCAAACTGACCTCGGCCCCCAGCCGGGGCACCTCTAAAATCCCCAGAATAACAGACACTCTTGTCCCTCTACATTTTCTCTCTACCTATCAAATGGTAGCCCTCAATCCTCCAAGCTATCTCCACTACTAGCTGATAAGAAGTCCCCATCTCAAACTTCTGGGCCATAGTAGCCTGAATACTTGAGTGCAACCCCGCAACAAACCTGCCCACTCTCTATGCATCAGTAGGAAGTATCATAGAGAATCTCGCCTCATAATCGGTCATAGATGGCTGACCCTGTTGAAGCTGCTCAAACTGAAACCACAACTCTTCCCTCTGAGAGGGTGGAATATACCTGTCCAAGAATAAACGTGTAAGCTGGTCCCAAGTCATGGGAGGAGAACCCACTGGCCTGCCGAGAAGATAAGACTGCCCTCCAACTGGAAAGTAGTGAAATCCACCCCATGGGACTTCAATATCCTTATGCTGTGCAGTCTATCCCTGCACCGATCAATGAAGTCCTGGGTATCCTCATGTCGCTCACCCCCGAAGACAGGAGGGTGTAGCCTAGTCCATCGATCCAATAGCTTCTGCGGCTCACCAGCCGTAGTTGTCTAGGCTCATGTGTAGCTGCAGCAACTGGCTGGGGTACGCCCACGGGTAGTGCACCCGAGGTCTGGTATATGGCAGTTGCATGCCCCGGTGCTTGGGAAGTAGGGATCTGTGCTCCCCTTCTCGCCTGAGATGTGGCTGGGTCTGCTGGAAATCAACCAGCCTGGGTCATAGTATCCATGAAACGCAGCATCCGGCCCATGACCTTCTAAGAGCCCAGTACTGACATGAAATCCACCGGGGCTGGCTCTGCTGCGATTATCTCGCCTTGCTCCTCAATAATAGGATGCTCCACTGGATCCGCTAGTGGTGCAACTGGGGAAACTCTAGGACGTCCTCGTCCCCTACCTCGGGCTGGTGCCCTCCCCTGGACTCTGCCTCGGCATCTAGCAACAGGGGAGCAGCTCCTCCCAGGTCTGGAACGTCTGTCGTGCGCGTTCTCACCATCTGTGAGAGAATAAGAGATAGAAACTTAGTATACCATCAACTGCACGATAGAAGATGAATAAAAAGTAGTTTCCTAACACCCTATAGCCTCTCGAAGATAAGTACAGACGTCTCCGCACCGTTCCGCAAGACTCTATTAGGTCTGCCCATAACTTGTGAAACCTACGTGAACTTAGTGCTTTGATACCATGTTGTCACGACCCAATTTCATTTTAGACCGTGATGGCTCCCAACACTGTTGCTAGGCAAGCAAACAGTGAACAATCTAGTGTTTCCCCATTTTATAAGTTTTTCAAGTAAATAACTTTCCTTAATTTAGAAGATTTAATGAATAACGGATTAAAAATAATCAAAACGAAAGTAGTTAAAGGCAGTCATAACCGTAGGAATACAACCCAAAATCATAAGTCTACTAGTGTATGCCAAGACCCGGTGTCATAAGTGTATGAGCATTCTAGTAGAATATACAAAAGAATACTAGTCTACTGTCCGAAATGAAATAGATAGAAAAATATAACAAAGGAAGATTTCGACTGCTGCAGAACGGCTTGTAAGGGCAGCTCACCGTATAGCTCATACCGGGAGTCAAGCGCGCGCACCGGACTGATAACCAGATGTACCCGCCTCAGATCCTGCACATATAAGTGCAGAAGTGTAGCGTGAGTATATAAACAACATGTACCCAGTAAGTATCCAGTCTAACCTCGAAGAAGTAGTGACGAGGGGTCGACTTTGACACTTACTATTGGCTAACAATGATATACTAAACATGAATTACATGAATAATACTGAAAACTCAATAACAAAAAATAGTAAATACTCCTTTCACAATTATTAAGTCCCAAGTTTAATTTCATCATTTAACAGTTTGTAACTCAAGGCATTTAAGCAATATCAATTATGAATAGTTCCAAAGATTTATCATGCGCAAATTATGCCAAGGTCGTACGGCCCAATCCAACATAATATTTAAACAGTGCACTGCAGAGGGTCGAACAACACAAACCGTAGATGCATATATCTCCTACCAAGGCATTCAGCCCGCTCCACAAATAGAAAATACTTCAAAGAAACACAAATTTTTCAATAACAATCAAGTGTCTCATTTACAACTTCAAGTATGTGAAATTTAACCTTTTACAATTCTTTTATCAACTTCCAATATGTCTTAAGTAATTAAGTTATCAAGTAGGGGCAAATATTGCAGGTATAGCATGATATGGGTCCTAGCCTACCCGGTCAATAGCATAATTAGTAGCTAAGTACGAACTCTCGTCACCTCGTACGTACGTAGCCCCCCTCCCCCCACAAATAGTTACACATATTTATTTAATTCACCTATGGGGTTAATTCTCTCTTACAAGGTTAGAAAAGAGATTTACCTCGTCTCAAGGCCTACTTTTCGATCCAAGATTGTGCCCAAACCCTCAATTTGGCGCCAAACAACTCGAAGCTAGTCAAATGTTATATAAAATAATTAATACATGCTTAAAAGTTCATATCATATCCTAACTATCAAAGCGAATTTCCAAAGCCTATTTGCAAAACTCCTAAAATTTAGCCCCGGGCTCACGTGCACGGATTTCGGAAATTTTCGAAGAAAGTTGTTATCCATAACTCCATAAACTCAAATATACGATTTTTACTAAATTCCATAACCAATTTCATGGTAAATCTCATTTTTATAAAAAGAACCTAGGTTTTTATCTAAACCCATGATTTTCACTGATTCACATGTTATAATCTACCCTTAAACTATGTATTTAACTCACAATTGGTAGAATCACTTACCTCCAAGTTCTAGGTGAAAACCCCTCTCAAGAAGCTCCAAAAATCGCCCAAAGAGTGAGAGAAATGTGTTAGAAATGGCTTAAATCCTGTATTAAATGAACCTTTCTGCCCAGCAATTTTCGAACCTACGGTACTTCACCTGCGGATAAATTCTCGCAGGTGCGCATTTCCCTCACCTGGCCAAACTCCGCACCTGCGGTCTAAAGGGATCGCTTCTGCTCGCCTTCCGCCCCTACGACCACTATTCTCGCACCAGCGCTCACACAGGTGCGCCAAAACTTCCGCACATGCGGATGGCTGAGCTGCCTTTACTAGTTTGCTTCTACGGCTTGTGGCTCGCACCTACGGCTGACCAAGCGCAGGTGCGATTATGACAGCAGCTGGGAGCTTCAGTTGTTGCTCCCAATTTCCAACTTGGTCTGAGCCTCGTTCGATTGACAGTCGAGGCCCCTTGGGCCTTGCCCGAATGTACCAACAAGTTTGAAATCACAAAACGGACGCGCTCGAACTCTCGGAACGAACCAAACAGCACTAAAACTAAGAATCACACCCAAAACCAATTGAATCAAAACTATGAACTTTAAGTTCTTCAATTTGCTCTCAATGCGCCGAAATGTACTTAAACTACTCGGAATAGCACCAAATTTTGCGTGCAAGTCTTAAATGATATTACAAAACTATACCCGGTCTCAAAATCCCATTTGGACCTCGAAATCAACAAAACCCGCTCCAAACCAATTTTACAGAACTTCTAAAACCTTCAAAGAACCAACTTTCACTATTAGGTGCCAAAACGCTTCCGGGTCATCCAAAATCCGATCCGAACATACGTCCAAGTCCGAAATCATCATACAAACCTATTGGAACCGTCAAATCCTAATTCCGAGGTCGTTTGCTCAAAATTTTGACCGAAGTCAAAATTAGCCTTTTAAGGCCAACTTAAGGAACCAAGTGTTCCGATTTCAACCCGAACCCTTCCAAATCCCGAACTAACCATCCTCCCAAGTCATAAAACAGTAAAAACACATATGGAAAATCTTATTTAGGGGAACGGGGTTATAGAAAGTAAAACGTCCGGTCGGTCGTTACATTAAAAGTAGGGAAAAAAATAAATCTCATTAAGTCAAGAGGCATAACTACAAAAAGCCAAGTGGCATTGTTAAGACAAAATAAACTGTCTTTCTAACTAAAAAATATTTTGAATTTTAAATTTTGATATAACTGGTTACTCTATTTGAATTAATAATATAAATATCATATATTTATCTATAGTAAAAAACAAAAATATAAAAAAAACTACCCTTTCAAATCATGGAGTACTTTCAAATTGAAGTTTTAAAATTATTATACACACACACACACACACACATATATATATATATATATATATATATATATATATATATATATATATATATATCACGACCCGGATTTCCCACCATCGGGAGTCGTGATGGCGCCTACTAATGTGAGCTAGGCAAGCCAATTCTTTCAAACTAATTACTTTATTATCCATTTATTCCCTTTTATCAAACACATAGCGATAACGTATAAACAGCGGAAAGTTAAATTAAGCGAAAGAATATAATGAAATATCTGGAATCTATGTCTATTACAATTACTCAAGCCTTAACCACCCAAAACCTGGTGTCACAGTGTCACAGACAGTCTAAGATTCACTACACACAAAGTCTGAAGAAATAACAGTATACTGTTTCTGAAATTAGGAAAATGAAACAGGGAATAAAAGATAGAGGAGACTCCAGGGCCTGCGGACGCCTGCAGGTCTACCTTGGATCTCCGCGTGGACTGAAAGTAACCTCCAAACTACGGTCCGAAGTCAACAGCACTGGGATCTGCACAAAAGAGTGCAGAGTGTAGCATCAGCACAACCGACCCTATGTGCTGGTAAGTGTCTAGCCTAACCTCGGCGAAGTAGTGACGAGGCTAGGACCAGACTACCACATAACCTGTGCGGTACAAGTATATACAACGGAAAAGAAATACAGAAGTAAGAAAGTAAAGATGGGACGGGGAAACATGCTTCGGGGAAATAAGGAAAATGAAACAGGGAATAGAAGATAGAAGAGACTCCAGGGCCTGCGGACGCCTGCAGGTCTACCTTCGATCTCCGCGTGGACTGAAAGTAACCTCTAAACTACGGTCCGAAGTCAACAGCACTGGGATCTGCACAAAAGAGTGCAGAGTGTAGCATCAGCACAACCGACCCCATGTGCTGGTAAGTGTCTACCCTAACCTCGGCGAAGTAGTGACGAGGCTAGGACCAGACTACCACATAACCTGTGCGGTACAAATATATACAACGGAAAAGAAATACAGAAGTAAAGAAGTAAAGATGGAATGGGGAAACATGCTTCGGGGAATAACTGGTAAAAACAGAATATCAAGAGAATTATAAAGGGATCAAAATCCAACCACTAACAAGAATAAGGAAACAAAAGTAGATTTCACTTTCTTTTCACATCTTGTTGCAGGCGTGCAACCCGATCCCATTTCCTGTATCTTGTGGCAGGCGTGCCACCCGCTCCCATTTCATTTATCTTGTGGTAGGCGTACCACCCGCTCCTATTTCATCATATCTTGTGGTAGGCATACCACCCGCTCCCATTTCATTATATCTTGTGGTAGGCGTACCACCCGCTCCCATTTCATTATATATTGTGGTAAGCGTACCACCCGCTCCCATTTTATTATATATTGTGGTAGGCGTACCACCCGCTTCCATTTTATTATATCTTGTGGTAGGCGTACCACCCGCTCCCATTTCATTATATATTGTGGTAGGCATACCACCCGCTCCCATTTACAAGCAAACAATAATTACAAGGAATCCCGGCAAGGGAATAATAATATCAAACAAACATCCCGGCAAGGGAACAATGATATCTCGACAATATCCCGACAAGGGAACAATAATATCTCAACAATATCCCGGCAAGGGAACAATAATATCAAACAAAATATCCCAGCAAGGGAACAATGATGATAATAACATGTGAGGCAAAATAAACCACAACGGAGTCATAACAATTTACAACACAAGACTCACGGGCATGCTTGACACCAACGTATAGATACTCGTCAGCATGCCTATACGTCGTACTCCACAATTAACACGTAGCAAATAGACACAACTCCTAATCCCTCAAGCTAAGGTTAGACCAAACACTTACCTCGATGCCACGAACACAATTCACGATTCAATTATAGCTTTACCCCTTGATTCCACCACCAATTCGCTCGTATCTAGTCATAAGTTACTTAATTACGTCAATAAATGCTAAATGAATCAACCCCAATGCATGAAAATGAGTTTTTTCAAAGTTTTACCCAAAAAGTAAAAATTGCCCCCGGGCCCACATGCTCAAAACCCGAGGTTCGAACCAAAACCCGATTACCCATTCCCCCACGAACCCAAATATATAATATGTTTTGAAATCGGACCTCATATCGAGGTCCAAATCCTCAATTTTTGAAAAACCTAGGTTCTACCCAAAACACCCAATTTCCCCCATGAAAATCATTGATTTGAAGTTGAAATCATGTTAAAAGATGTTAAGAATTGAAGGAAGTTAGTTAAAAACGACTTACAATTGATTTGGAGAAGAAGAAATCCTTGAAAATTTTTCTAAGTGTGTGTATGTTCTGAGAGAATGTGAAAAATGGGTTTAAAATCGTCTAAGTATAAAAGTTGCAGGTCTCAGATGTGGGAATTGCGAACAGGGGTTCGCAATTGCAAACCCCGACCTCTGCTTATATGGGAAATGCGAAATAGGGCTCGCATTTGCGAACCCTTTAGGAAAATAAGACCTTCGCATTTGCGAACAACATGTCGTATTTGCGACCCAAGGCTGAACAGGGGAGTTTCACATTTGCGAAAGGAAGCTCGCATTTGCGAGCAAGGAGGCCTGGGCTGTTTTCGCATTTGCGATCCAGCCTTCGCATTTGCGAGCTCGCATTTGCGAGCCAGGTGCGAAGCCTGCAAGTCTGATCACACCAGCAAAGATTCTGCAATTTTCTAAGTCCGAAATGCACTCCGTGGCCTATCCAAAACTCACCCGAGCCCTCGGGGCTCCAAACCAAATATACACACAACCTCAAAAATATCCTACGGACTTATTCATGCACTCAAATCACCAAGATAACATCACGAACATCGAATTAAACCTCAAGATCAATGAAATTTCTCAAAACTTCTTTATACATCAAATTTGCATTTAAGGTCCGAATCACGTCAAACGGATTCCGTTTCTTACCAAACTTCACAGAATTATCTTAAATCATATATAAGACCTGTATCGGGTGCCGGAACTAAAATACGGGCCCGATACCAACATGTTCTAATAAAATTTCATTTCCAAATCCTTTAAACAATTTCAGAAAACCATTTTCTTCAAAAGTTCGTTTCTCGGGCTTGGGACCTCGGAATTCGATTCCGGGCATACGCCCAAGTCCCATATTTTCCTACGGACCTTCCGGGACCGTCAAATCACGGGTCCAGGTCCGTTTACCCAAAATATTAACCAAAGTCAAATTAATTCATTTTATAGTCAAAATTTATCATTTTTCACAGATTTTTTCATATAGGCTTTCCGGCTACGCGCCCGGACTACGCACGCAAATCAAGGTGATGCTAAAAGAGGGTTTTAAGGCCTTGGAATTCAGAATTCGTTTTAAAAATAAGTGATGACCTTTTGGGTCATCACATTCTCCACCTCTAAAATAAGCGTTCGTCCTCGAACGGACAGAAGAAGGAAGTACCTGAGTCGGGGAAGAGATGGGGATAACGGCTCCGCATATCGGACACGGACTCCCACGTCGATGCCTCAGGAGGCTGACGTCTCCACTGAACATGAACAGAAGGAAAACTCTTCGATCTCAACTGACGAACCTGCCGGTCTAGAATAGCTACCGGCTCCTCCTCATAAGACAAGTCCTTGTCCAACTGGACAGTGCCGAAATCTAACACGTGGGATGGATCGCCGTGATACTTCCGAAGCGTGGACACATGAAACACTGGATGCACGGCTGATAAGCTCGGCGGCAATGCAAGTCTATAAGCCACCTCTCCCACTCGATCAAGAATCTCAAACGGGCCAATGAACCTAGGGCTAAGCTTGCCCTTCTTCCCAAATCTCATCACGCCCTTCATAGGCGACACTCGAAGCAATACCCGCTCACCGACCATGAATGCCAAATCACGAAGCTTGCGGTCGGCATAGCTCTTTTGCCTGGACTAAGCTGTACGAAGCCTATCCTGAATAATCCTGACCTTGTCCAAGGCATTCTGAACCAGATCCGTACCTAACAACCGAGCCTCTCCCGGCTCAAACCATCCAACCGGAGACCGACACGGCCTACCATATAAAGCCTCATAAGGAGCCATCTGAATACTCGACTGGTAGCTGTTGTTGTAGGTAAACTCTGCTAAAGGCAAAAACTGATCCCACAAGCCTCCAAAGTCAATGACACAAGCTCGGAGCATATCCTCCAAAATCTGAATGGTTCGCTCGGACTGCCCGTCCGTCTGAGGATGAAACGCTGTGCTCAACTCAACTTGTGTGCCCAACTCTCGCTGAACTGCTCTCCAAAAATGTGAGGTAAACTGAGTACCTCGATCCGAAATGATAGACACGGTCACACCATGAAGACGAACAATCTCCCGGATATAGATCTCAGCTATCTTCACGGAAGAATAGGAGACTGCCACAGGAATGAAATACGCTGACTTGGTCAGTCTATCAACAATGACCCACACTGCATCGAACTTCTTCTGAGTCCGTGGAAGTCTAGTAACGAAGTCCATAGTGATACACTCCCACTTCCACTCGGGAAGCTCAATCCTCTAAAATGAACCACCGAGCATCTGATGCTCGTACTTAACCTGTTGACAGTTCAAACACGTTATTTGAAATATGTAATATGAAGCTTAAAGTTTAGATAGTTGTAACGAAAATTAATGACATCCCTCTAAAAATAAGGGAAGTGTTATAACAAGCGCAACAACAAGCCATCTCGTGGCATCAAAACTAGGCCCTCGGCCTCATATCAATCAAGCCACCTCGTGGCATACATATCTTAGGCTCTCGGCCTCAAATCAGTATCAGTGTTTCCTCACAACATAGGCCATCAGCCTTACTCAGTCAAAAATCCTCACAAGCCACTCGGGCAATAGTAAAATATTGTTTCTCAGCCCAAAACATCATTTAAAATATCATTTAAGTATTAAAACTGGGTAAACATGGCTGAGTATGAAAATGGTAGGAAA